>NC_140500.1:70049341-70066841 GCF_964271855.1 Acomys minous
TACAGACCTAATGAAGTACATGTGTCCAGTAAGTCCATTCCTGAGAAAGGAACCTAAGCAATAGAAAAGCAATAATGAGTGGAGGATGAGGACAGCAACCAAAGTAAAAATGCCTATGGTTTCTCGGAGGCACTGAGTCTGAAACAGAAGGCATGTCACTGATAGAAACCAATTAGTTGAGTAATGTTCATTGAGCCCTGAGACTTTCACAGCCAGAGCAAGAAAAAAAGCATAGAGGAAAAATGCTAAGATCAGCATTTTTAAATCATTTTTAGGATCACATTGTTAAAATAATGCACTGGGAATTATTGAACATTTTAATGTTCTTTCATCAATGACACTATCCAGACATATAACCTCTGCGCAAGTTGTGCGATGTCTCCCTCTGAGCAGGTTTCTAGCCCTTCCCTTCTTTGACAAGTTGTTAGAAAACCATACAAGCTTGCTGTCCTGCTTTCTCACCTCTCACACAGTCTTCAGTTTTGTCACAGTTTAAATACTGCTCATACTCTCTAAAAATCTGGTTGAAAGTCGATTCCGTTGTTGTAGTGTCTGCATATGGACTGTTTAAGGGGCCCTTGGTAGGAGAGGGATTGCTTGTTTTATAAATACTTTCTTTTTAATTATGTGTATCTGGTTCTTGAGAGCAGGGGTCTGTGCACCTAAGTGCAGGTGCCTTCAGAAGCAAGAGACATTGGAGGTGAAATGACCGTGTGTGAGAGCTGCCTGGCACAGAAACAAACTCCCCAATCATCTCTTGCCACCCGCCCACCTCTTTTTCACTAGATTGGTAGATTGGTTATGGGGACAGCAGGCTGGTATAACAGCTTTGTACTTCATGCTTTGTCATTTTGCGTGTGTCATTTGTCTTTTTCCTTTTGCACCATTGTAAAGACAGTGTGATACCCTTCTCAGGCTGAGCACACACCAGTGCCAAGCTCTTGGACTTGTTGCCAGAACTGTCCTGTCAGATACTCTAAGGAAACTAAGACTTTCCTCGACCGGTACTCCCCATCTCATCACGGCGTCATCATTGTCATCATTGTTCTCATCATGGGACAAAGTCCTGGGGAAATTCAGAGCAGAAGGAGATCATGGTTACATACATGTTAGACAACATGGTGCAGAGGGCATGAAGGAATGGTGCAGTTCTCACCATGGCTGCCAGGAAGAAAGGAGAGAGAAATCCAGGAAGTGACCAGAGAGCAAAGTACAACCCCAGGTACACAAAGCAGTGACCTACTTTCTCCCGCCAGGATCTACTTTCTATTCTTCAGCACCTCCCAAAAAAAATGTCATTATATGACTCCATCAGTTGAAGTTCCCCCTCCCAGATAACTCCAGCTTGTGCCAAATTGAAGACAGCCAGGCAGGACAAGCAGGGCAGACGATCTTACTGAGGAGCTACTGGCAGAGGATAGTTGCTAGGGAGAGAGAATCATGCTTTCTGGAAGATATGGCTGCTAATAGGTTTCTGTATGCGATATGCTCAGGCAGATGACCCTGCGCTCACACACAACTGCAGTTAGTGGTTATCAGGAGAAAAACGGAAGCTGGGAAGGGGCACATTGGGGAGGACAAGCAGGGAGTTTAGGGAAGAATTCGGGGGAAGATATGATCACTGTCTGTACTGGCCTGACAGCCCAACTTTTCCAAGGGCATGGCAGCATTTCACATGCAGAGCACATCTCACTTGATTGTTTTTACAAGGCAGGCCTGACTTTGTGATAAATTAGTGAAAACTGATTATAATCAACTATGTTACAAAGGAGATATTTTTGCCAGAAAAGCTATTTTTACAGGCCAGTGCTTGCTAACTGTAGTGCTTTTTTAATCTAATTGAAAACAGTGGGCCTCTAAGAAAAGACTTAGTCATATGTTAATAGAAGCCTCACATAAAGGCTTATAGATGCAAGGCCCCACTTTCCTCTGAATTGACCTCTAGAGACCTAGCTACATCACTAGACTCTCATTTTTGGGGCAACTAGAAAGCATCACATTTTGGTCACCAAAAAATACTAAGGTAGGTCATAAAGATCTGACGAACACACACAACAATACGTACACACACAACGATTAATTGTAAACTGCTTCCCTTCGAGAAACAGCTAGAATATTCATAAAGGGTGACTAAGTTCATAGATAGGCAGTATTTAAAGAGAAATGATATTCTGGAGCAACTACCTCCCTCAATCTTAAGGGACAGAGACTGAGAAGGTAGAGGCTGGATTTAAGGCACCAGTGAAAAAAAAAACCCAACTGTGAATCCAGTCCAGGTTGTCTGTTGGCCAGATCTGGAGGCTGAAAGCAAGGGAGAAGTATCCTTCCCCAAGGAGAGTCACACCAATTGGTCATCCAAAAGCAGTGATCATGCCTGAAAACGTAAACAGACAAACAGACAAGTAATGTTACACAGACTGAGCAAGTTGTATTTATAAATTTAGGAATATATATATATGTATATATATATACATACATACATACATATATGTAACAGCATTTGAAGCTAAAGACATGAATTTGATAAAGAACATGTAGGGAGTGGGGTGGGAGACACATAATAAGGGCTGGAGGAAGAAAATATAAGAAGGAAATGTAATTATATTTTCACGTCAAAATTTTTAAAATATATTTTTAAAAGGTAAAAATGTCTTCTGGGTGGATTGGACATGTAGCTCAATAGCAAAGCGCTTACTTAGCATGTTAAAGTCCCTGGTTTCAGTTCCTTAGGCTGAAAAATAGTTTATAACTATAACAATAACATAAATAAGCAAATATCATCTGGTAGAAAATTCCATGCCTGACACAGTAAGTCTATCCCTCATTAATCATTGCCACACCCAGAGTTCTCATGATGTCCTTGCCCATACTTAGCGAGCTTGCTGGAAATGAAACTTTTCTCTTCCCTCAGGTTTAATTTCACCTGTCCTATGCCCTTACCTCTCAAAAGCCAGTTTCCCACTTAGGACTCATTGGAATTCTATCTTCTGCGTGAAATCAGTCTTGCCTATGCAGGCTGCAGTCTTTCTCTCTGCTTCACATAGCCCTGTGGTTTAATGTCTCTTGAAGAATTTGCCTTTTAAAATGCACTGACTTGAACTCCAAATTAAGTTCTAAGCTACTTGAAAGTGTGGAGTGTCGCTTCCCTCATCCTCACAGCCTAGCTCTCAGTCTGATGCCTTCTGCATCATCAATAACCATGGAAACATCCCTGAGTTGCATGCAAATTAATTGAATACAGGTTTGATGAAGCTTCTTTAGCGTTCTTCAAGGAGGAAAAAAAACTGGACCATTCAGCAGCATAATGTTTACCAGAGGCAAGGGAAGGGGAGGAGGGGGAGGGGAGGAGAGAGGCTGATGGATGAGCACAGCGTTGTAGTTATGGGAAGAGCTCTGGCGTTCTGCTGCCCAGTGGGCTGAGGAAGGATCAAGATAACAACATGCTTTGTATTTCAAAACAGTTACAAGAAATGCCTTTGAATGCTTTCACAAAGAAAGTAAAAATGTTTGAGGACATAGATATATTTATCCAGATGTGAACATTACATAATAAATACAGTATAAAACATCATATGGGGCTGGAGAGACGGCCCAGCTGTTAGGAACACTTGCTGCTCTCAAAGAAGATCTGAGTTTGACTCCAGCACCAGGGAATCAGACCCCCTCTTCTGGCCTCTGTGGGCTGCTGCGTACCTGTGTCCGTAAACCCCACACAAATTTAACATAAAATAAATCTATTTTTAGTGGGACTAGAGATGGCTCAGCAGTTATAAGCACTGACTGAATGTTCTTCCAGAAGACTCAGGTTTGAGTGCAAGCATCACGGAGGCTCACAACTCTCCGTGACTGTAGCTCTTGAGAATCTGACATCCTACCTGATCCTCCACAGCCACTGCACAAACTTGGGGCACAGACATACATGCAAACAAAACCAACACACATAAATTAAAAATAAATCCTTTTAAAAATTTTTAACTCACATGGTATCCTATAAATATGTGTCGATGCCGCCCCCCCCCACCCCAACCCCGTCCAGCAGGAAAGACACCAACACCGGGAACTCTTCTCGCCGCAGTTTATTCAGGAACCTTGACTACCGGAGTGACCCCGGGAAAACCTCCCACAGAACCTTTATAGTGTGCCTGGTCCTATCAGAGACTGCCACTTTGTCGCTCTTGGTTGGTGCGTTCGGATCACGCCATCTCACGCTATGCCTTGTTCGAACCACGCCACCTCACACCATGCCTTCAGGCATGCGCATAAGGGGCTTGCTCACTGCACATGCCCAAAAAGGGGCACACTGCGCATGCGCAAAAAGGGGCGCATTGCCCCGGGGGGAGCAGCAGGGGGCTCTGCTATCTGTGGCTCTCCACAAATATGTATAATTTTGTGTCAATTAAAACTTAAGACTTCGAAAAGAAAAATGTCCTTCAAGTTGCAGGAGTGACAGTGAGCATGAGATTTTGTAAGACTTCACATTGCAGGGTTTTGCCTCCAAGCTCCTGGTGAACAATACTATGACTTCCAGTGACATGTTTCTAGAACAAAATCAGAAAGCCTCACAGCCAGACAATAACCATTCAGTAACACGGTTGAGCAGGGAATGTTTATGTAACCCAGAAGACTCCACTGACTTCACTGAAACGCTCTTAACCTCTGAGCCATCTCTAAATGCAGTGAGTGAGGATGAGGCCGAGGGAAGAGGCCAGATTAGCCCGACTGTTATTCTGAAGTCAGGAAAAGTCCTACTCAGAAAGGGTAGAAGACGCCCTCAAACCAAGACACATCTCGAAGCATGAGGAGATAATAGATAGATAGATAGATAGATAGATAGATAGATAGATAGATAGATAAGATATGGATAGATATGTGTATATATGTATGTATATATATACATATATGTGGTATATATCATATATATACACATTCTGTCCCATTCGATCATCTGTGATTCTTGGCAGGCAAGTGTGGTATAGAAGCATTTTCAACTACAGTGACTAGCAGAATGTTTTGTGAGATGCAGTAAGCATGCCGGCTTCCATAATGTTTTTGTTTTTTTTCATTTTTTATTAATTTATTCATATTACATCTCGATTGTTAGCCCTTCCCTTGTATCCTCCTATTCCTCCCTCCCTCCCTCCCACTTCCCCCTTCCCCTCTCCCCTATGTCTGTGATTGAGGGAGACCTCCTCCCCCTATATATGCTCTTAGAGTATCGAGTCTCTTCTTGGTAACTTGCCAGGCCTCCCCATCCAGGGGACGTGGTCAGAAAAGGGGCACCAGAGTTCATGTGAAAGTCAGATCTCACTCTCCACTCAACGGTGGAGAATATCATGTTCGTCAGCTAGGTCTTGGTAGGGTTCAAGGTTTATTGCCTATATTCTCCTTGGCTGGTGCCTTAGTTTGAGGAGGACCCCAGGACCCAGATCCGCCTGTCATAAAGTTTTTCTTGTAGGTTTCCAGGATCCTGTGGATCCTACTATTTCCCCATTCTTCCATGCTACTCTCATCTAAAGTCTCAATGGGATGTCCTTTCCTCTGACCCACTTTCCTGGTAAGTAAAGTTTTTCATGGGACGTATCCCTTAGAGTAGTGTCTCAATATAAGTGAGTATATACCGTTTGTCTCTTTTTGCTTCTGGGTGAACTCACTCATTATGATAATTTCTAGTTCAATCCATTTGTCCACAAATTTTGGGAATTCCTTGTTTTTAATAGCTGAGTAGTATTCCATAGTGTAAATGTACCACAGTTTCTTAATCCATTCTTCTACTGAGGGACACTTAGGCTGTTTCCATATTCTGGCTATCAAGAATAAGGCAGCTATGAACATGGTTGAGCATATGTCCCTGTTGTGTGGTAGGGCATTTTCTGGGTATATTCCAAGGAGTGGGATAGCTGGGTCTTTTTTTAATACACGCTTGGGCAGCTCAAATACTTCCATCCTAGTATAAGATCCCTCACACTTCCGAATATATTTCATGTTTCTTTTTTAATGATCTCATTAGACAAATCAGGAGGTTTTTGCCAAAGCAGAGCTAAGAATTA
Organism: Acomys minous; assembly: GCF_964271855.1. NCBI lineage: Eukaryota > Metazoa > Chordata > Mammalia > Rodentia > Muridae > Acomys > Acomys minous. The sequence goes on from NC_140500.1 coordinate 70,055,389, forward strand.
TGATCTCACACTAAATTTTGATTTGTGACATTCAGTGATCAAATAATCCAGCCGAGACAATGTTGGGACTGCCACTCATTTGCAGTAATGAGAGAAGAGACAGAAGGAGGAGAAAGGTGCATATCTACTTTATCTTGGGGAGCTTATAATCTAGTTAGACACACATATGAAGTCATATCATCATAATGAATGAGTGATACTTTAACAACACACAACTGCAGACACTAAGAACTGGGGCAGAGGAAGGCAGGGAAAGGCACAGCTAGAGGGCAAAGAACGGATTTTGCATCCCAGAGCTACCTCTTCCTTGTCACACATCTTCAGAATAGACACCTAATTTCTCTGAGCTCCAGGCTCCTCTTCTGGAAAATGATCACCTAGCAAGGACATTTTGAGGATTTATAGGGAAATGATGTATATGAAAACCAACCAAATAAGCTACAAATCTCCATACATATTTATTCATGCACAGGCACCCACTTTTTTTTTTTTTTTTTTTTTTTTTAGGCTCGCTGTATGCTTAGTCCAATCTCTGGAGATCAAAAGGACACAAGTCTGCTCTATCCTCCTGAAAATCCAGTGAGTGCTTGCCTGGCATGTAGAAATCCTGGTTCAATCCCCAGCACCACTGTTAAGTCTTAACGCTGGCTAGAAGCAGACCTGGCTTCTAGGTCTCCCAGCATCCCTCAGTCCCTACCTGTCACTGGGCCCTCCTGCCAGCGTATCCTAAATTTCTGCAGCCCTTCCCTATAAAATCCAGCCAGCCAGTCCTCTAGATTTTTTCTGGCCTCTTGGTCTGGCTCTCCCCTCTCCTGTCTCCCCTCTCCCCTATTATCTCTCCCCTTTCCCATCTTCCCTCATTCCTCTCTCCTCACTCCTCATTCCTTTCCCCTCTCCCCTCTTAGCTCAGTCTAGTCATGTTCTCTCCTAGATGTTCCTGCCTCTGGCTATGCCCTCCCTTTTACCTGTAATAAACCTCCTGCACCATACATATGAGCAGTCATGTTCTCTTCTTCTTCTTCTTCTTCTTCTTCTTCTTCTTCTTCTCCTCCTCCTCCTCCTTCTCTTTCTTCTCCTTTCCTTCTTCTTCTTCTCCTCCTCCTCCTCTTTCTTCTCCTTCTCTTCTTCTTCTTCTTCTTCTTCCATTTCATTTTTCATTAAAAAGACAAAAACAAGACAAAGCAGGCACCTGTAATCCCACCACTCTGGAGGAAGGGTCAGGAAGATGAATGAGTGTAAAGCCAGCCTAAACTACCTGAGGCCCCATCTCAGAAAGCAAGAAAAATAATTAACTGAGCAGATACTCACAGGTGCTCTGGAAGCCACTGATGGGCTGAGCTTCCTCATCAGGTAAGCCATAGACATCTGGGAAAGGTTGGGAAGACATGGGAGATCCTTCACAGAGATGGTATCTCTTAAATGTGAGCACCTTTCAAGTGCACATTCTATCTGGACAGAAGAAAGTAAACTGCATCTACATCCAGCCCCATGGTTGTTGAGCTCAGCCAGTGCAAAAGAAAATAACTGGACAATCGTTGAGTGAAATCAACACTTTTACCTTGAGGTACATAAATGCATATCAAGCAGAAAACCCACTAACTGGGCTCAGATTTGGAAAAGTTCCTACTATAATAAACAAATGGGATGCAACTCAGAAACAGAAGTGAATATTAAAGTCTAGTGAAGAGACTTAGAGGGCATCCGTGGCTCAGGGAATCTGGGGGACAAAGGATGTCACCTTGGTTGCCAGTTCTCGTCATCAGGTAGAGGCTGCCTGGAGCATCCCTTCGGGAAGAATGCAAAAGCTTTGTCTGCACTCAGTGTGAGAGCGTGAGGATGAAATATTGATGGGAGCCTGGGGCACTGGATGGCAGAGTCCTCACTGTTGCTTTCTCTGGTGATCCTGCTTCAACACGTCCCAGTTCCTCCTAGATGCTGAGCACAGGAAAGTGAAGCTTAGCAGAATGATGGCCCAGGGTGAGGGTGGCACTGCATAGTCACGGAGGCAAGGTTTGGGCTGGGCACTTAGCACAGCCAGAAGAGGGACCTTCCATGTGTGCGGATGACCATGTACGTGCACAGAGGATGGCAATCGTGGACCTTGAGTGGCTCAGGGGCTACTGCTTAGAAATCAGTACAAACCTATGAGTCAGGCATATGTTTACATATTTTTAAAGGTTGATTCTTTTCTGCAACTTGGGTAAGTTAAAGGATAATGGCACAGAAAGCAGTGTGGGAAGCATTTCCAAACTGGCCTCCAAGACCTCTGCAAGCATGAGTTCTAGTGAAACCTGAAACAGCTGCATACCTGAGGGGACCTAGCAGAATCCCCTCCTTATTCTTCTGCGCTGATTCTTAATTTCCTGGCAAATTTTTTCCTTTCACTTTCTTGCCATACTACCTTCAAATCACCTACACATTCTCTCACCTACACCATGAATAAATTTTAATTACTTGCTGGCCGAGTGTGAGTGCCTCCTATGTACCGTCTTCTGGGATGAGTCTACCAGGATAGCCAGCAGGGCATTATCAATAGAGGAGAAACCAGTCACACCAGCAGACAAGGGCACTTGCTACCAAGTATGATGAGCTAAATTTCATCTCTGAGACCCATGTGTAAAGATAGAACTCACTCGTACAAGTTGTCCTCTGACACACATACACAACACACACACACACACACACACACACACACACACACACACACACACAAAAAAAAAAAATTTAAAAGAGCAATGCTTCTATATGTCAATTTTTCTGCTTTATACCTGTGGAGAAAAACAGTCCCAGAGTTACAAACTATATCTCCTGTGATTAGACATGAGATAAACACAACTGCTCTGTGAGGTTTCAGTAGAAGGTATAAGATGAGCAAGTGGTCAAGGCCAGGTGGAAACAGACCAAGAGCAGACTTAGCTGCAGTGCCAGCAGACCCTCAACTGCCTTCCCAGAGGCCTGAAGTTAGCAGGAAGACAGCCACTGCTCCCTGGAGTTCTTGAGCCAGACAAGGACTTATGGATGCTTTACTCATGCAGAGGATGAACTACCCCGCTGGCATTGCCTTGGTCCTCAGAGGATTTCCCTGTACTTACTTAGAAATAAATTAAACATCACATACCCCAAAGCTGAACAATTTTCCTTGTCTTAAGGACAGAAAAAGTAAAGTCTTTGGGAAAAAAATATCCTCTCTAACTGATGCTATGATCCCATAGGGAGTAGAATAATAATTATAAGTCTAGTAGCATCCAATATCCTTGCTAATGGATACCTACTATATGCAGCAAACCCTATAGGGGTTTGACACATGTTACATCCATGTATGTGACTGACCCGACTTTGTTCATTAGGAGATGGAAGGTGAGAAGGATTGTCATACATGCAGCTTACAGGGCATTCTAGTTTTCTTTCCATTGCTATGATCAACACATTCTAAGCAAATGCAACTTTACAGAAATAAAAGGGCTGGATTTCCAGGTCATAGTTCATTACTGAGAGAAGTCAGGGCAAGAACATGAAGCAGAAACTGTGGAGGAATGTTGTTTCGTGGCTCACTTGCACATCATGCTTAACTACTTCTCTGGCTGAAGATCACCAAGAAATGGTGAAGCTCACAGTGGACCAGACCCTCCTGCATCCATTAACAACCACTACAATCCCCCATAGACATGGCCAAGGGCCAATCTGATCTAGGCAATTCCACGGTGGAAGCTCCCTTCTCAAATGGCTGTATGTTGTATCAAGCTGACAGGTAAAGCTAACCTAGGGCACAGAGTAAACAGATATTGACTTCCCATCTGCATTAAACTGATATAATTTGCCAGTAGCCCCTCATCATACAGAAGGTAAAAAGAACGGGAAATAAAATGTGTTCTCAAATAGAAAATTCTGTAATGGTTCTGAAGGCAAATGTCTCATGAAGCTGCTCCTGTTATGAGCAGTTCTGCTGGTGGTGAGTACAATGCTCAGGAGCTATCTATTAGGAACAATTGTTTTAGAAAAAAAGAATAGTTGCTTTCTGTAGGTGATAAATAGGCCATTATCCTGCACAGTTCACCTAGCTACTGCTGCAACCACATCTACCAGTCGTGGTGAGGGTTGTGTCCTGGTATTTTCCTTTGAAGAATTAAGTAAGCCAGTTAGGAGAAATGTTTCTGCATAAGAGAATAAATTAGATGCCACTCTGTGTGATCTGTTGAAAAGGAGAATCAGGATAAGAAATGGTACACCCTCTTCCCATTAGGAAAAAAAAAACGATCTGGCAAGGGGGAGAAGGAAGGGAAGGAGAAGGAAGACGAGGAAGGAGGTGGGTAATAGGGATAGGTCAAATTTTTATCTACAAGGAAGCCAGGAGAGGACACCACCAGGGTCCAGCTGCACAGTGCTGGTCAGTAGTGGCTGTCAGAGAGGTGTTCTCCCCTCTTAGATAACAAAGAACTGAAGAGATACAGTCAACCTGAGACTCGAGTAGGGGCTGGGTGTGCTGTGTACAGAGTATGGTGAGAGCAACACAGGCTGAGGAGACAGAGACAGAAGTACAGCACAGAAGTCTATTGTGGAGACTCTTGGTGTCCTGGAGTGAACAGCCAGAGTGGGCGCCACCCACAGGAAAGCCACACTGGAATGGGAGAATCCTACTGCTGAAAGCTGAGCAGGTTCTCAGTGACATGGGGACATTGACTGATGAAGGCACACAAGAGGAGGTAGGCCGTCCACACCCACTCAGAGCATCAGTCACAGAAAGCCTCCAAATGCTAGAGAGAACTTTGCCACTGGCCTGTGGGCCAGGTTCTCAGGCTGCTGCACCTCCAGCAAGAAATTTGTTTGAATTGCTGCAAACAGTGGGCACCTTTAGCTGTGGGACTGGTACAAAACATAGCCAAAGGGGAGGGACAAAGTGTATTCGTTCCTAGTAGGAGGAGTTACTGACTGCGTTCATAATATCTTTCACTGTTATTATTGTTTGTATTTATTTTTGTGCTTTCTTTGGTTTTATCTCCTTTCTTGACTGAATGGGCTTATCAGATGTTTCTTCTCTGCACCTGTTCTGGGGTATTTTCCATATGATTTCTCATCCCCCTCAGTAAACATTCTTCCCTTCTGATTCAAACTCCATTCCTTCTTTTCCCCTTCCCCTTTTCCCCTTTCTTCCTCGCTTAATTATTAATATCCAAACCTCTAAAAAGCCTATAGTCTGCATTTTCTCCCTGAGCAGTACCCTAGTGAAATATTCCTAAGCCATACTAGGGACATAAATAAACAAATGTTTTCTTATGCCAAAAAAAAATACCCCAGAATAGTTGCTTTTTGATGTTTTACAAGGCTTCCTTTGTCTGCTGTGTGAGACTATAGCAAACACCTAAGATGAGTATCTTACAAAAAAAAAAAAAGAAGTTTCATTTGGTCGACAGTTCCGGGGGCCTAAGGCCATGGCACCACCAACAGGTTCTGGGCATTAATGTCTTCCAAAAATGATACTGTCAAATACTTACTCATCTCCAGCCAGGTCCTAACTATTAAAGGTTAACCACTTTTCAAATCAATGAGAGCTATTCCTCCAACACATTTCACTTTTGAGGGACAAACATTCAAAAACTAACATAATGCTATAATGATGCTGGGTAAGTTATGGGTAACAAAAGAGTATTTCTCATAGCTTTGAAAGCTACGAAAGGCCATTATCACAACCTTAGACAGCTCATCATTTGATGAGACTTCCCATACGAAATGGCAGGTCAAATGTCACTAACTCCAAAATAACTCCCTAATTTTATAGAAATAAAAGGGCAAGAGAAATGACTACTGCACAAAGCCTCTAGAATAAAACAGTATTCTATTTTTTTAGGATTTATTTATTTTTTGGATGTTTTTCTTTTTCTTAATTAATTTTTTTTCAGATTACAACTCAATTGTTATCCCATCACTTGTATCCTCCTGTTCCTCCCTCCCTCCTGCTTTCACCCTATTCCCCTCCCCTAAGTCTAAGACCAAAGGAGACCTCCTCCCTGACTATATGATCATAGGCTATATATCAAGTCTCATCTTGGTAGCCTGCTTATTCTTTGTTTGAGTGCCATCAGGCCTCCCCACCAAGGGGAAGTGGTCAAATATGGGGCACCAGAGTTCATGTCAGAGTCAGTCCCTCCTCTTCACATAACTGTGGAGAATGTCCTGTCCATTGGGTAGATCAGAGTAGGGGTTCAATGTTTACTACTCGTATTGTCCTTGAAATAAGAGGAATGTAGGAGATGGGGAAATAGAAGGACCCAGAGAGTCCTAGAAACCTACAAGAAGAACATCATTATGGGTGGATTGGGGCCCAGGGGGGTCTGCTCAAACTATTGCACTAACTAAGGACAGTATTCTATTTATAAGAGACACCTTCATGACCCTATCATCTCTTAACATCCCCAGCCTTCAGACATCTCCCTTCTGTGTCCCCTTCAGTTTCCTACCTTTGGCATCTGGGTAAGGCCTCCTTAAAACTTCTTGAACTCTGATGTAGCCTTTTTAACCACTCTGTAACCATTCTATAACACACACACACTCACACACACGTGTGTACATATGTATATATACATATATATTGAGAGAAAGATTTACTGTTTAATCTGTACTCTGAGAATGAATATTTATCATTAAGATTGGAATAAAAGAATGGTGTTGACCTCAGCCAGGAATATCAAAACAGTGAAACTACTTGACAAATTTCTGCCAGCAAACCCACTTCACCTTGTGAATTTTAATTCACTAAGTCCCCGCATCATGAAGAGACACACTATGTTCACCTATGTGTTTGACACAATGGTCTCACAACACTTTCTCTGTTGAATTCTGTTTCCTCCAGCAGTAATTTCCACAACATGGTTGTGTTTTGTTATTGTTTTACTCTGTGTCTCACTTCTCATTGCTTGTGTTGTGCTTTTATGGAGCACTGTATATTTTAATTAATACATTTTAATAGCTCTAGATATTGATTCCTTCTCCTCCAGTGCTTGCTTTAGATTTGGGATCTGTTTTTCTTCTTTTTAATTTAACTAAGCTATTTTAGGAAAGTCTATTTCCCTGTGTCCTCCAGAGTAAAGTCTTTCGTATTGCTTGCCCTGAGTGATTTTACCCGACCTCCTTGTCTTCTTTCCCATCTCTGTTAAGAATGTCTTCATTAGGTGCTGCCCCCTGTTGGAGACACTACATTAACACCGGTTAGTGGCTGTATTGATTTTGGCGTTTCCCTCGGAACTGCTGTACCTAATTTCATTTCCGTTGCTGCAACAGCATACTCTGGCAGAAAGCAACCTGAGAAAAGGGTTTACAGTTTTTATTTAACTTGCAATTGCAGGTTAGAGTTCATCGTAGCAAATAAGCCAAGATGGAAATTTAAAACAGCTGAGACACATCACATCCAAGGGCAGAAGGATAGATCCACGCATGCTTACTGTTGGGCTGGCTTTCTCTACTCTTACACAGTGGCAAACTCAAGGGAATGTTGCCTCTCCCACTTCCGGGCTAAGACTTCCACTATCAATTACCACAGCAAAAACCATCTCCCACAGCCTTGTCTACAGACCCACCTGATCCAGACAATCCTGCTTTGAATTTTTTCTCAGGTGATTCTAAGTTGTCTCAAGCTGAAAGAGCCATCCATCATGTCCTGCTAGCATAGTGGTGCATGCTTTTGATGCCAACACTTGGAAGATTGAGACAGGTGGGTCTCTGAGTTCAGGACCAACCTGGTCTACATAGGGAGTTCCAGAACTGCGAGAGCTACATAGAGATATTCTCTCCCTCTCCCTCTCTCTCTCTCTCTCTCTCTCTCTCCCTCCCTCCCTCCCTCCCTCTCTCTGTCTCTCTCTGTCTCTCTCTCTCTCTCCATATATATGAAAAATCAATCACATCCTGTATGGCCAATTAAATTAGAGAAGTGACACTGTTTTAGTTCATTCTTCAAAGTTTGTTCTGACTACACGTATGCCCATATCGCTTCTCCATTTTTCTCATTTGTCAAGCTGAATAGCTACTTCACCTTCCTATTACCAGACAAGAGGAGCTTCTTAGCATGCCCTAAGGAGTCAACTGTTCACCACTCTGTGGAGCAGGGTACTTCATGAAGGATTTTGGATCTCTTCCTGTTACTTGCATCTTACCCTGAGAAAACTCTGAACACTCCTCTGGACTCTGAGCGGACAGTGGCCTCTAAGCTTCTCAGCTTGTTCGACCATAGTGAGGAAGCCCTGGAGGTGAGGAGGGCGTTCGTGGCTGCCACCACCTCTGTCTGGCATTCCTGTGGTGTAACGGTTATACAGTTGGGGGCTGGACAAAGGGAGGAATTCCCTGACCTCTAAATCCTACTCAGAAGGCCTTTGATCTCTTCTATGAAGAGGAGAAGCCAGAAGGGGTGAGAGGTGTAACAAGCTGCCCTTCTCAGAGATCCTGTACTTGGCCACATCCACTCACTCAAGATTATGTGGGATTGCAGGTAACAGTCGTGAGAGAGAGGTCATGGTCTTAACACTGAAGACATTTACTGTTCTTATTGAGTATCAGTAGTTTTTTTGTAAAGGAAAGACTCTTTAAATGTTTTTACATCTTTCTCAGCAGGCTTGTTATCTCACTGGAGAAGAGTCTGTGGATACCCTCCCATCAACAGACCAAAGGCTGAGCCTCCCTTCTTCACCTCTAGTGTCTGTTTTACTGTGAGACAAATCTTCCCTTTTGTTCTTAGTTTTATTCGTCTTTTTTTTTCATCCTTGGTTTGATAATATTGAAAAAGTCATGTCCATCTTACTGGTAATTTCTAGGACAGTGTTTTTATTTCAACTAAGTATTTTGACTTTTTATTTCCTATGTTTTTATTTCTGTTTATTGATCTCTACTAGTTTTACTTGGTTTGCCTCCGTATTGATATTTTCTGTATATACTGGTGTTTTGTTTTAGTTTGGTTTGGTTTTGGTTTTATTTTTAAACAGATAGCCTTGGCTATCCTGGACTCACTTTGTAGACCAGGATGGACTCAAGCTTCCAGCGGTCCACCTGCTTCTGCCTCCCTGAGCGCTGGGATTAAAGGCGAGTGCCACCATGCCCAGCTCCCATAGTGTTTTCTTTTTTAATGTCTTTTGTTGTCCTGTCTCAAATTCTTAAGTTGAAAACTTATTCATGATCAGTCTGCTGCCCTTGAGTTACATGAGGCCAAGCATAGCTAACTATGAATGTGGCTCAACACAAACGTATAAATTTATGGAAAGCAGTGGTTTTGTCATTGCTATTGTAACTTAACAGTAGAATGTTCAGGCATGGACCTTGCAAATGACAGGGACCTGTTGCAATGCCAAGCTCACTGGTTTTTACTCTTTCCTCTTTTCTAACAAATAAATGAAAACTATAAACATTTCTCCAAATAATACTTTGACTTGAGTCCATAAGTTTTAATGCATAAAATTCTATCCTCCTTCAGATTAAGAAACTCATAAGTACCCTGAATTTCTCTTTAAATTATGGAATCTTCAGAAGGTCGTATGCTGTTGGTTTGCTTGTTTTCATTGAAAATATTTTGTTTTACATTTCCATGTAAGTTAAAAGATTGCATGTTTGTAATTCTGCCTATGCAGAATTCACGGTAACTATCTGAGCACTTACATGAGCTGTGTCTATCAAGTAATGTGCAGGGTGTGAAGGAGCTAACTTCTGTAAAACATACTTTTCCTGAAAGAAGGCAGTTTGTGAAAGCACAATGGCTGCCCTGGAACACCACTTACAGTTCTCAGTCTTTGCTTTTCTTGGATAGTGATGAAAATTGACTCTGTGCTTAGACTTAGTCAGAGAAGATTCTTCTGAACATGGGTGACAGCAAAGCAGGGACTCATAGCTAGTCAGAGTGCTGAGAATAAATGACTCAGCCCCTGACAGGACTTCTCTGTCATTCCCTCCAAGGCCCAGGGCACATCACAGAAGAAAGGGTGGAAAGAGCTCAGCGACTGAGGGATGGGGAGTAGGGTACAGTGGGGCACGCTGCCTTCTGAATTCAACATGGTGGCCACAATTATGAATACACACCAATGACCTGTGTATTCATAATTCATAATGGATATTCAGCTGCCTGCACAGAACACGGCAGGGAAAGGAAAGGAAGGGAAGGAGAGGGGAGGGAAGGAGAGGGGAGGGGAGGGAAGGGAGGGGAAGGGAAGGAGAGGGGAGGGAAGGGAAGAAGAGGGGAAGGGGAGGGGAGGGGAAGGGGAGGAAGGAGAGGGAGGGGAGGGGAGGGGAAGGGTAGGAAGGAGAGGGGAGGGAAGGGAAGAAGAGGGGAAGGGGAGGGGAGGGGAAGGGAAGGGACGCGTCATGAGTGGCTGCAGGCTAGCTCAGAAAAAGGAGATCATCAGCCAAGGGGTGAGACAAAGTAATGGAAGTGAATGTAATAAATCACAGTGCCTTGTATTCAAGTATAATATTGTAAACATTTTAATTAATTGAATAAATTTTAAAAGGACTATAGACATAAGCTGTGCTACTTCCTCTATCCCTTAAGCCTACTTTATACCATACAATAAAATTGACCCCCCAAAAAGTTCATGTCTCAGGTTGTTTTCTGTTGAAAGAAAATTTTATTTAAAAAGGTAAAGTGTTCTATTCCCTTTCCCACAGGTTATATGTGTTAAGTATAAGCAGTCCACAAAGTGGCTACATGCAGAGCTTTGGATGAAGAGGTGAGATCTGGAGTTAAGGATGGGTGAAAAAATTAGTCTTATATTATCTCACATGCCAAAGATCCCTGAGGAAAACCAAGAAATGAAGGTGTGAACTGGCCTCTGAAGTGACGCTTGAGGCCTCGATTGGGTAGTTGAAGATTTTCTCAGAAGCTATGTTAGTCTAAGCTCCTCCACTTAACAACTACGACTTAAGAGGCACTTCCAGAGAGCTCTATGCACAGTGGAAAAAAATAAGAATAGTGGTATAAACACCTTCACATTTAAACCATATTCATAAAGCTTGTCCTATATGAAAATTCACTGCAACATCCAACCCCTTGCTTTTAAAAGAAAGAAATCTCTGAATAAAGTCGAATGAGAGGAAGTGCAAGTCCAGGCTGGAGGTAGCTCGCCTCCTCTGGTACCTTAGATTCCAGCAATGAGTCCTCAAGAAGTAAGACAAGTGCTGGCAGATGGGCACTGTCCAGCTGGCCTGGGGCCACTGGGCACTTTATTCTAAGCACTGGCTCTCCAGATTGGATACGAGGCAACCACATTTATGCTGCTCACTTTCAAAGATACAAAGGGAGGAAGGCTCTAGAATGGTGTAACACTGGCCATCTCTCACTTAACCTCAAGTTGCTGCTGTGGCCCTCAGCATGTTGGTAACATCTGATAACCAACCAGCACTCATTCATTTGTGCGAGACAATAACAACCGGACATAATGAACAGCACAAACACTCTACTTGCGTGTCTGGCCAGCCGTGGGGAAGGT